>NC_090383.1:43639330-43641830 GCF_036365525.1 Heterodontus francisci | reverse complement strand
GAGAGAGAGAAAGGGGGGACAGAGGGGAAAAGGGGGCAGAGAGAAAAAGGGGGAGAGAAAGAAAGGCAGGGAGAGAGAGACAGAGAAAGAGAGAGAGACAGAGAAAGTGAGAGAGAAGGGGGAGAGAGAGAGACAGGGAGGGAGAGAGAGGCAGGGAGAGGGAGAGAGAAGCAGGGCGAGAGAGAGAGAGGCAGGGAGAGAGAGAGAGGCAGGGAGAGAGAGACATTAAGTAGAGAGAGAGTGAGAGAGGTAGGGAGAGAGAGTGAGACAGGGAGAGAGAGAGAGAAAGAGAGAGGCAGAGAGAGAGAGAGAGAGGCAGGGGGAGAGAGAGAGAGAGAGAGATACAGACAGAGCGAGAGAGAGGCAGGGAGAGAGAGAGAGAGGCAGAGAGAGGCAGAGTGAGAAAGAGCGAGAGAGAGGGAGGGTGAGAGAGAGAGAGAGAGAAAGGGGGGACAGAGGGAGAATGGGGGAGAGAGAGAAAAAGGGGAGAGAAAGAGAGGCAGGGAGAGAGAGAGACAGAGAAAGAGAGGGAGACAGAGAAAGAGAGGGAGACAGAGAAAGAGAGAGAGAAGGGGGAGAGAGTGAGACAGGGAGAGAGAGTGAGAGAGAGAGAGGAGTAGGGAGAGAGAGAAAGACAGGGAGAGAGAGTGAGAGAGACAAGGAGAGAGAGAGACAGGGAGAGAGAGAGACCGGGAGAGAGAGAGACCGGGAGAGAGAGAGACCGGGAGATAGAGAGAGACAGGCAGGGAGAGAGACAGAGGCAGGGAGAGAGAGAGAGAGAGAGAGAGAGATGCAGGGAGAGAGAGCGAGAGAGAGAGAGAGATGCAGGGAGAGTGAGCGAGAGGGCCAGGGAGGGAGGGAGAGAGAGAGAGAGAGAGAGAGACAGGAAGAGAGAGAGAGCCAGGGAGAGAGAGAGAAATAGAGATGTAGGGAGAGGGAAAGTGAGACAGGGAGAGAGAGAGCGAGGCAGGGAGAGAGACAGAGGGGCAGGGAGAGAGACAGAGGGGCAGGGAGAGAGACAGAGCGGCAGGGAGAGAGACAGAGCGGCAGGGAGAGAGAGAGAGAGAGGCAGGGAGAGAGAGAGAGAGAGGCAGGGAGAGAGACAGAGGCAGGGAGAGAGACAGAGGCAGGGAGAGAGAGAGCGAGGCAGGGAGAGAGAGAGAGAGAGGGGCAGGGAGAGAGAGAGAGAAAGCGAGAGGCAGGGAGAGAGAGAGAGAGAGAGAGGCAGGGAGAGAGAGAGAGGCAGGGAGAGAGAGATAGAGAGGCAGGGAGAGAGAGAGAGGGGCAGGGAGAAAAAGTGGGGCAGGGAGAGAGAGAGAAAGAGGTAGGGAGAAAGTGAGAGAGAAGGGGAGAGAGTGAGACAGGGGGAGAGAGTGAGACAGGGAGAGAGTGAGACAGGGAGAGAGTGGCGCAGGGAGAGAGAGAGGCAGGGAGAGAGAGAGAGAGAGAGGCAGAGAGAGAGAGAGGCAGGGAGAGAGAGGGGCAGGGAGAGAGAGTGGGGCAGGGAGAAAGAGAGAAAGAGGTAGGGAGAAAGTGAGAGAGAAGGGGAGAGAGTGAGACAGGGAGAGTGAGACAGGGGGAGAGAGTGAGACAGGGAGAGAGTGAGACAGGGAGAGAGAGGCAGGGAGAGAGAGCGATATACAGAGAGAGAGAGAGAGAGAGACAGGGAGGGAGAGAGAGACAGAGAGTGGCAGGGAGAGAGATCGAGAGAGAGAAAGGCAGGGAGAGAGAGAGAGGCAGGGAGAGAGAGTGGCAGGGAGAGAGAGTGGCAGGGAGAGAGAGTGGCAGGGAGAGAGAGTGGCAGGGGGAGAGAGAGAGAGAGGCAGAGAAAGAGAGAGAGATGCAGGGAGAGAGAGAGAGGGGCAGGGAGAGAGAGAGAGGGGCAGGGAGAGAGAGAGTGGGGCAGGGAGAGAGAGAGTGGGGCAGGGAGAGAGAGTGGGGCAGGGAGAGAGAGAGGCAGAGAGGTAGGGGGAGAGAGAGAGAGAGAGAAAGGGGGGACAGAGGGAGAAAGGGGGCAGAGAGAGAAAAAAGGGGAGAGTAAGAAAAAGGGGAGAGAAAGAAAGGCAGGGAGAGAGAGACAGAGAAAGAGAGAGAGACAGAGAAAGTGAGAGAGAAGGGGGAGAGAGTGAGACAGGGAGAGAGAGAGGCAGGGAGAGTGAGAGATATACAGAGAGAGAGAGACAGGGAGGGAGAGAGAGACAGAGAAAGAGAGAAGAGGGAGAGAGTGTGAGAGAGAGAGAGAGAGAGAGAGAGAGAGAGAGAGAGAGGAGCAGGGAGAGAGAGAAAGACAGGGAGAGAGAGAGAGAGGCAGGGAGAGAGAGACAGGCAGGGAGAGAGAGACAGGCAGGGAGAGAGAGCCATTAAGTAGAGAGCGAGAGAGAGAGAGAGAGAGGTAGGGAGAGAGAGTGAGACAGGGAGAGAGAGAGAGGCAGAGAGAGAGAGAGAGAGAGGCAGGGAGAGAGAGAGAGAGAGAGATACAGACAGAGCGAGAGAGAGGCAG
>NC_090383.1:43631830-43636830 GCF_036365525.1 Heterodontus francisci | reverse complement strand
GAGAGAGAGAAAAAGGGGAGAGAAAGAGAGGCAGGGAGAGAGGGAGACAGAGAAAGAGAGGGAGACAGAGAAAGAGAGGGAGACAGAGAAAGAGAGAGAGAAGGGGGAGAGAGTGAGACAGGGAGAGAGAGTGAGAGAGAGAGGAGTAGGGAGAGAGAGAAAGACAGGGAGAGAGAGTGAGAGAGACAAGGAGAGAGAGAGACAGGGAGAGAGAGAGACCGGGAGAGAGAGAGACCGGGAGATAGAGAGACCGGGAGATAGAGAGAGACAGGCAGGGAGAGAGACAGAGGCAGGGAGAGAGAGAGAGAGAGAGAGAGAGATGCAGGGAGAGAGAGCGAGAGAGAGAGAGAGATGCAGGGAGAGTGAGCGAGAGGGCCAGGGAGGGAGGGAGAGAGAGAGAGAGAGAGAGAGACAGGAAGAGAGAGAGAGCCAGGGAGAGAGAGAGAGAGAGAGAAATAGAGATGTAGGGAGAGGGAAAGTGAGACAGGGAGAGAGAGAGCGAGGCAGGGAGAGAGACAGAGGGGCAGGGAGAGAGACAGAGGGGCAGGGAGAGAGACAGAGCGGCAGGGAGAGAGAGAGAGAGGCAGGGAGAGAGACAGAGGCAGGGAGAGAGACAGAGGCAGGGAGAGAGAGAGCGAGGCAGGGAGAGAGAGAGAGAGAGGGGCAGGGAGAGAGAGAGAGAAAGCGAGAGGCAGGGAGAGTGAGAGAGAGGCAGGGAGAGAGAGAGAGAGAGAGGCAGGGAGAGAGAGAGAGGCAGGGAGAGAGAGAGAGGCAGGGAGAGAGAGATAGAGGCAGGGAGAGAGAGAGAGAGAGAGATACAGACAGAGCGAGAGAGAGGCAGGGAGAGAGAGAGAGAGGCAGAGTGAGAAAGAGCGAGAGAGAGGGAGGGTGAGAGAGAGAGAGAGAAAGGGGGGACAGAGGGAGAATGGGGGGAGAGAGAGAAAAAGGGGGAGAGGGAGAAAAAGGGGAGAGAAAGAGAGGCAGGGAGAGAGAGACAGAGAAAGAGAGAGAGACAGAGAAAGTGAGAGAGAAGGGGGAGAGAGAGAGGCATGGAGAGAGAGAGGCAGGGAGAGAGAGAGAGAGAGATGCAGGGAGAGAGAGAGAGAGAGATGCAGGGAGAGAGAGAGAGAGAGATGCAGGGAGAGAGAGAGGGGCAGGGAGAGAGAGTGGGGCAGGGAGAGAGAGAGAAAGAGACAGAGAGGTAGGGAGAGAGAGTGAGACAGGGAGAGAGAGAGGCAGAGAGGTAGGGAGAGAGAGAGAGAGAGAGAAAGGGGGGACAGAGGGGAAAAGGGGGCAGAGAGAGAAAAAGGGGGAGAGTAAGAAAAAGGGGAGAGAAAGAAAGGCAGGGAGAGAGAGACAGAGAAAGAGAGAGAGACAGAGAAAGTGAGAGAGAAGGGGGAGAGAGGGAGACAGGGAGGGAGAGAGAGGCAGGGAGAGAGAGTGAGAGGCAGGGAGAGAGAGTGAGAGGCAGGGAGAGAGAGTGAGAGGCAGGGAGAGAGAGAGAGGCAGGGAGAGAGAGCCATTAAGTAGAGAGAGGTAGGGAGAGAGAGTGAGACAGGGAGAGAGAGAGAGAAAGAGATGGGCAGAGAGAGAGAGAGAGAGAGAGAGGCAGGGAGAGAGGGAGAGAGAGATACAGACAGAGCGAGAGAGAGGCAGGAGAGAGAGAGAGAGGCAGAGAGAGGCAGAGTGAGAAAGAGCGAGAGAGAAGGAGGGTGAGAGAGAGAGAGAGAAAGGGGGGACAGAGGGAGAATGGGGGGAGAGAGAGAAAAAGGGGAGAGGGAGAAAAAGGGGAGAGAAAGAGAGGCAGGGAGAGAGAGAGACAGAGAAAGAGAGGGAGACAGAGAAACAGAGAGAGAAGGGGGAGAGAGTGAGACAGGGAGAGAGTGAGACAGGGAGAGAGAGTGAGAGAGAGAGGAGTAGGGAGAGAGAGTGAGAGAGACAAGGAGAGAGAGAGACAGGGAGAGAGAGAGACCGGGAGAGAGAAAGACCGGGAGAGAGAGAGAGAGATGCAGGGAGAGAGAGCGAGAGAGAGAGAGAGAGATGCAGGGAGAGAGAGCGAGAGGGCCAGGGAGGGAGGGAGAGAGAGAGAGAGAGACAGGAAGAGAGAGAGAGCCAGGGAGAGAGAGAGAGAGAGAGAGAGAAAGAGAGATGTAGGGAGAGGGAAAGTGAGACAGGGAGAGAGAGAGCGAGGCAGGGAGAGAGAGAGCGAGGCAGGGAGTGAGACAGAGGGGCAGGGAGAGAGAGAGAGATAGCGAGATGCAGGGTTAGTGAGAGAGAGGCAGGGAGAGAGAGAGAGAGAGAGGGGCAGGGAGAGAGAGAGAGAGAGAAAGCGAGAGGCAGGGAGAGTGAGAGAGAGGCAGGGAGAGAGAGAGAGAGAGAGGGGCAGGGAGAGAGAGAGAGAAAGCGAGAGGCAGGGAGAGTGAGAGAGAGGCAGGGAGAGTGAGAGAGAGGCAGGGAGAGAGAGAGAGAGAGAGGCAGGGAGAGAGAGAGAGAGGGCAGGGAGAGAGTGAGAGAGAGGGGCAGGGAGAGAGTGAGAGAGAGGGGCAGGGAGAGAGTGAGAGAGAGGGGCAGGGAGAGAGACAGAGCAGGGAGAGAGAGAGAGATGCAGGGGGAGAGAGAGAGAGGGGCAGGGAGAGAGTGAGAGAGAGGGGCAGGGAGAGAGTGAGAGAGAGGGGCAGGGAGACAGAGAGACAGGGAGAGAGAGAGAGAGAGAGAGAGAGCCAGGAGAGAGAGAGCCAGGGAGAGAGAGAGAGAGACCGGGAGAGAGAGAGACCGGGAGAGAGAGAGACCGGGAGAGAGAGAGACCGGGAGATAGAGAGACCGGGAGATAGAGAGACCGGGAGATAGAGAGAGAGAGGCAGGGAGAGAGACAGAGGCAGGGAGAGAGAGAGCCAGGGAGAGAGAGAGAGAGACCGGGAGAGAGAGAGACCGGGAGAGAGAGAGACCGGGAGATAGAGAGACCGGGAGATAGAGAGACCGGGAGATAGAGAGAGAGATGCAGGGAGAGAGAGCGAGAGAGAGAGAGAGATGCAGGGAGAGAGAGCGAGAGGGCCAGGGAGGGAGGGAGAGAGAGAGAGGGAGGGAGAGAGAGAGAGAGAGAGAGAGAGAGAGAGAGAGCCAGGGAGAGAGAGAGAGAGAGAGAGAAAGAGAGATGTAGGGAGAGGGAAAGTGAGACAGGGAGAGAGAGAGCAAGGCATGGAGAGAGAGAGCGAGGCAGGGAGTGAGACAGAGGGGCAGGGAGAGAGAGAGAGATAGCGAGAGGCAGGGATAGTGAGAGAGAGGCAGGGAGAGAGAGAGAGAGAGAGAAGGCAGGGAGAGAGACAGAGTCAGGGAGAGAAAGAGAGATGCAGGGAGAGAAAGCGAGAGGCAGGGAGAGAGAGAGAGAGAGAGGCAGGGAGAGAGAGAGAGAGAGAGTGGCAGGGAGAGAGTGAGAGAGAGGGGCAGGGAGAGAGACAGAGGCAGGGAGAGAGAGAGAGATGCAGGGAGAGAGAGAGAGAGGGGCAGGGAGAGAGTGAGAGAGGGCAGGGAGAGAGTGAGAGAGAGGGGCAGGGAGAGAGTAAGAGAGAGGGGCAGGGAGACAGAGAGACAGGGAGAGAGAGAGAGAGAGAGAGACAGGGAGAGAGAGAGCCAGGGAGAGAGAGAGAGAGAGACAGAGAGGGGCAGGGGGAGAGATAGAGAGGCAGGGAGCGAGAGATAGATCGAGAGAGAGGCAGGAGAAAGAGAGAGAGAGGGAGGGGGAGAGAGAGAGAGAAAGGCAGGGAGAGAGATGCAGGGAGAGAGAGAGAGAGAGAGAGAGAGGCAGGAAGAGAGAGAGGCAGGGAGAGGGAGTGAGAGAGAGATGGAGAAGCAGGGAGAGAGACAGAGGCAGGGAGAGAGAGAGAGATGCAGAGAGAGAGAGGGAGGGGCAGGGAGAGAGTGAGAGAGGTGGGCAGGGAGAGAGAGAGAAAGTGAGAGAGGGAGAGAGAGAGCGAGACAGGGAGCGAGAGAGAGACAGAGAGGGGCAGGGAGCTAGAGATAGATAGAGAGGAGGCAGGGAGAGAGAGAGAGAGAGAGGCAGGGAGAGAGAGAGAGGCAGGGAGAGAGAGAAAGAGATGCAGGGAGAGAGAGCGAAAGGGCCAGGGAGAGAGAGAGAGAGAGAGAGAGAGAGAGAGACAGGGATAGAGGAGACAGAGAGAGCCTGGGGAGAGAGAGAGAGAGAGAGAGAGAGAAAGAAAGAGAGACAGAGAAAGTGAGAGAGAAGAGGGAGAGAGTGAGACAGGGAGAGAGAGAGGCAGGGAGAGAGAGAGATAATATATAGAGAGAGAGAGAGACAGGGAGGGAGAGAGAGACAGAGAGAGGCAGGGAGAGAGAGCGAGAGGCAGGGAGAGAGAGAGAGAGGCAGGAGAGAGAGAGAGAGGCAGGGAGAGAGAGAGAGAGGCAGGGAGAGAGAGACAGGCAGGGAGAGAGAGCCACTAAGTAGAGAGAGAGAGAGAGAGAGAGTGAGAGAGAGGTACGGAGAGAGAGTGAGACAGGGAGAGAGAGAGAGGCAGAGAGCGAGAGAGAGAGAGGCAGGGAGAGAGAGAGAGAGAGAGATACAGACAGAGCGAGAGAGAGGCAGGGAGAGAGAGAGAGAGGCAGAGAGAGGCAGAGTGAGAAAGAGCAAGAGAGAGGGAGGGTGAGAGAGAGAGAGAGAGAGAAAGGGGGGACAGAGGGAGGATGGGGGAGAGAGAAAAAAAAGGGGGAGAGGGAGAAAAAGGGGAGAGAAAGAGAGGCAGGGAGAGAAGAGACAGAGAAGGAGAGGAGACAGAGAAAGAGAGAGAGAAGGGGGAGAGAGTGAGAGAGAGAGAGAGAGAGAGAGAGAGAGGAGCAGGGAGAGAGAGAGAGACAGGGAGAGAGAGAGAGAGACAAGGAGAGAGACAGGGAGAGACAGAGACCGGGAGATAGAGAGAGAGAGGCAGGGAGAGAGATAGAGGCAGGGAGAGAGAGCGAGAGAGGAGAGAGAGAGAGATGCAGGGACAGAA
>NC_090383.1:43557547-43570151 GCF_036365525.1 Heterodontus francisci | reverse complement strand
AGATTTTTGCCCACTCACTCAACCTTCTATATCGGTCTGCAACCTCCTTATGTCTGCTTCACAACATACTTTCCTACCTACCTTTGGGTCATCTGCAAATTTAGCTACCATGCCATCGCTCTCCTCATCGAAGTCATTGATACAAATTGCAAAAAGTTGAGGCCCCAGCAGAGACCCCTACGGGACTCCACTCGTCGCATCCTGCCAAACAGAAAATGACCCATTTATGCATACTGTTTTCTGCCAGCCAGTCAATCCTCTATCCATGCTAACCTGTTACCCAAAACACCATGAGCTCCTACTTTGCGCAATAACCTTTTATGTGACACCTTGTCAAATGCCTTCTGGAAATCCAAGTACAGTACATCAACAGGCTCCCCTTTATCCACGGCACATATTACTCCTTCAAAGAACTCCAATAAATGCATTGAACACTATCTCCCTTTCACAAAGCCATGCTGACTATTCCAGATTACCTTGAGTTTTTCGAAGTGCCCAGCTATTGCCTCCTTAATGATCGATTCAAACACTTTCCCCACGACAGACATCAAGCTAACTGGCCTATAGTTACCTGCTTTCTGCCCCCACCCACCACCACCCCCCCCACTTCTTGAATAGAGGGGTTATATTTGCTAAGTTCCAGTCTGTTGGAACCTTTCCAGAATCTAGCGAATTTTGAAAAATTAACACCCATGAATCTACTACCGCATTAGCCACCTCTTTTAAGACCTTAGGATAACCCCATCAGGACCCGGGGACTTATCAGCTTGCAGCTCTATTAGTTTACTCAGTATCGCTTCCCTGGTGATTATAATTTCACCAAGTTCTCTCTTCCTTCCACCTCCTGATTTACAACTATTACTGGAATGTTTTGTG
Organism: Heterodontus francisci; assembly: GCF_036365525.1. Taxonomy (NCBI): domain Eukaryota; kingdom Metazoa; phylum Chordata; class Chondrichthyes; order Heterodontiformes; family Heterodontidae; genus Heterodontus; species Heterodontus francisci. The sequence continues at coordinate 43,569,275 of NC_090383.1, read as the reverse complement.
TATCCTCTATAGTGAAGACAGAAGCCATTTCCTTATTATCTATTAACTCCCCATTTTCACTCTTTATAGAGGACCAACACTCACTTTACTTACTCTTTTCCTTTTTAAATACCTGTAGAAACTCTTGCTATCAGTTTTTACATTTCAAGCTAGCTTCCTCTCATACTCTAATTTCTTTCCCCTGATTAACCTTTTAGGCATTCTTTGTCATTCTTTATATTCTGACCAATCATCTGAACTGCCACTCAGCTTTGCGCAATTATATGCTTTTTCCTTAAGTTTGATGCTTTGTTTAACTTCTTTAGTTAACCATGGATGGTGGGTCCTCCCCTTAGAATTTTGCTTTATAGTCAGAATAGACTTATCCTGAGTATTCTGAAATATCCCCTTGAATGTCTGCCACTGCTTCTCTATTGATCTATCTCCTATCCAGTTCACTTCAGCTAGCTCAGCTTTCATGCCCACATACTTGCTCTTATTCATGTTTAAATACTAGTCTTAGACTCACTCTTCTCTCTTTCAAACTGGATGTAAAATTCAATCATGTTGTGGTCGCTGCTACCTGGAGGTGCCTTTACTCTGAAGTCATTAGCTAATCCTGTCACATTACACAATACCAAGTTTAATATAACCTGCTCTCTGCTTGGTTCCAGAACGTGCTGCTCTAAGAAACTATCTCGAAAGCATTCTATGAACTCTTCATCCAGACTACTATTGCCAATCTGATTTTTCCAGTTTATATGTAGATTAAAATCCCTTTGGCACAAGCACCCAATATTTTTTCTTGTATACTTCGTCCTACATTATAGTTACTGTTAGGGGGCCTGTAGACTACTCCCCCTACTGACTTCTTTTCTCTACTATTCCTCATCTCCACCCAAACAGATTCTACATCCTGATCTCTTGAACCAAGGTCATCTCTAACTATTCACTTCAACATTCAGGACCTAATCCTGGTCATCCTGCAGCCACATGTCCGTAATGGCTATCATATATTTATTTACTTCAATGTGTGCTATCAGTTTGTCTACTTTGTTATGAATGCTACATGCATTCAGATATAGAGCCTTTAGTTTTGTCTTTTTGTTATCTTTGTAACATCTAGTCTTGACTGTATTACTACCAGGTGAGGAGGAGTCTAGGGGTTCCCTCTCAGCCTATGCCTGGTGTAACCGTAACAGAATTTAATTTTTAAAACACCGTGTTTTTAGCTTCCCCTCAGTGAATCCTGCTCCAATTGTAAGACAAAGAAATCAATTCAGGCAGGTTTCCTTAGATTTTAAACAAGAAAGGTAGAAGTTTATTAATCTTAAACTCTAATCCAGTTACCGATTACGAATATGCAACACGACCACGTTAGCATGCATATGTGATTAACACACACGCAGATAGAAACAGAAAAGTAGAAAATAAAGGGGAAAAGTTTGAGGCAATAGCTGGGTTTCTATTTTACTGTCCTTTGAGTTTGCTGTGAAGTCTTTGGTTGCCAGTCAGACATGTAATTCATTGGGGTCCAGTGCAAGCTTCGTAGAGTCATAGAGAGATACAGCACTGAAACAGGCCCTTCAACCCACTGAGTCCGTGCCGACCATCAACCACCCATCTATACTAATCCTACATTAATCCCATATTCCCTAACACATCCCCACCTTCCCTCAATTCTCCTACCTCCTACCAACACTAGGGGCAATTTACAATGGCCAATTTACCTATCAACCTGCAAGTCTTTGGCTGTGGGAGGAAACCGGAGCACCCGGCGGAAACCCACGCGATCACAGAGAAAATTTGCAAACTCCGCACAGGCAGTACCCAGAACTGAACCCGGGTCGCTGGAGCTGTGAGGCTGCAGTGCTAACCACTGCGCCACTGTGCCACCCTGTTTCGAGGTCGCAGTCTTTTCTCTCTTGAGGTTTACGTGTCTTCCGTAGGTCCGGTGAATTGGGAGCACACAAGAGAGAGAGAGCGCGATAGAGAGAGAGAGAGACTTCCTTCCTCCTGGTTCCAGTTCAAACAGCCTTCTGCCACTGTGGCACAATTCAAAAAAACCCAGGTTAGTCATGTGTCCTTTCTTCACTCCAGAAACAGTTTAAAATCAATGTTCATATGACAAAATTAATATGCCTCATTCTTGGCAGATGGGGGTCTGCATAACAACTGTTGGTCTAATATTAGGAGTTTCTCTCTGTCCCTTCCTGCCATTCTCTGACCTTCATTTCCCATATTACTATTCTGCTCTCCTGCCTTGACTCTACCCCTTGGTTTGCTACATCTATCCAAGCTTGATCCCTCACCCTCTCGTTTAAGTTTAGACGATAAGTTAAATAAATTAAGTATTGACGATTTAAAAAGCTTAGCTAGAGGTGGGAATCACTTTCAAACAATAAACAAAGAAACCTAAACTGGTGAAGAGTCTAGCTAACTATTTTAAACTTACCCTGAACCAGAAGAAGAAAGCATGGAATCCAAGTCTGAAAAGGTAGCTTGAGCTAGAATCCAATTGCAGATGAAAAGGGAAGAAATACAGTTGCAGCTGAAAAGAGAGGAGATGCAGTTTCACAAGAAAAAGGAAGACAGAGAATTTCAGAAAGAAAAAGAGGAAAGAGAGCTGCAGTTCAAAAGAGAGATGCAGCTCCAGAAGGAAAAAGACACAGCTTGAGTGCAAGATGAAAATTCCACCAGCCACTCAAACCTTATCCCCAATTCAGAGCAAAACTTTTATTTACTGAGGCATTTAAGATTAGTGCCAAAATTTAATGAGGAGGAGGTTGAGTCATATTTTATTTCATTTGAGAAAATAGCTACCAGGCTAAAATGGGCAAAAGAATTTTGGACTCTCCTCTTAAAAGGCGAGTTTGTGGGTAGGACTCATGAAGCTTTTTTCTCTTATCAGAAGAGGTCCTCTGACTATAAACAAACTAAACCTGCAATTCTAAATGCATATGAGATAGTACCTGAAGCATGAAGACAGAAATTCGGACACACCAGGAAAAGATTCGCACAGACTTACATAGAATTCAAAAGAAATATATGGCTTTTGATCGCTGGATACAATCTCTCAAGCGAGAACCCCTATCTGAAAATTTGAGAGAAGAGATGTTGCTGGAAGAGTTAAAAAATAGCATCCCAAGTAGTATAAGGACCCATATTGAAGAACAAAGAGTTACAAGGATAAGAGAAGCAGCAAAAATGTCAGACGATTGTGAGTTAGTACACAAATCCCTAACTCAGAATAGATTTGGGTCTAGCAACTCTTGCAGGCTAGGGAAAGTTAGCAGGGATGCAGAGGAAGCAGAAATGGGCTTGAGAGAAAGGGAGAGTAGGGAATGAAACCCACAACTTGAAGGAACCCAGGTGATAAACTAGTAGGGGTCCACCCAATATGTTTCCAGTGTGGCAAATCTGAGCAAGTCCCGGCAAGTTGTTATTCCAAAAGTACAACACGAGGTGCTGCAGTCAAACCAGTGTCTGTGACTATGAAAGTGGTAAGCATTTATTCTAATATAACCGAAGAACAGAACACAAACCAGAACTTCTTACAAAAAGGAAAAATGACTCCTTTTGGATCCCAGGCACCGGGTAAAGAGATAACCATCTTCAAAGATACCGGCTGTTTTCAAACCCTACTGGTAGCCAGGTTTACAGAAATGCCATCAGAAAGAAGAACAAATACCACTGTATTGATAAAAGGGCTTACTGGCAAATGCTTAAAGGTTTCCTTAGTTTCGGTTTACCTGCAGACTAAGTTGGTTACCGGGGTAGTGATGGCAGGGATCATTCCAAGCTTACCAGGAAAGGGAATCGACCTATTGCTGGGTAATGACTTGGCAGGAAACACAGTATTGTACCCAGAACGTCCAGAGCAGTCCACAGAGACTGAAGAAACTAAGGGGAACAAAGAAAACTAACATCATTGCAGGGAGATTTACTAGTGCTGTTGGGGAGGGTTTAAACTAAACGGTTTAGGGCGGCACAGTGGTTAGCACCGCAGCCTCACAGCTCCAGCGACCCGGGTCCAATTCTGGGTACTGCCTGTGCGGAGTTTGCAAGTTCTCCCTGTGACCGCGTGGGTTTCCACTGGGTGCTCCGGTTTCCTCCCACAGCCAAAGACTTGCAGGTTGATAGGTAAATTGGCCATTATAAATTGCCTGTAGTATCGGTAGGGGAATTGAGGGAGATGGGGATGTGGTAGGAATATGGGATTAATGTAGGATTAGTATAAATGGGTGGTTGATGGTCGGCACAGACTCGGTGGGCTGAAGGGCCTGTTTCAGTGCTGTATCTCTAAATAAAAAATAAAATAAATTGGCAGGGCTTGGAAACCTAAGAGGGAGCTCAGGAGGGAAGTAAAACTGGCAACAGGAAGTAGAAAAGAAGTAAGCGAAATTCGAAGGCAGACGAGACGAAGGCAAACATCAAACAGGATCGGAATGAAAAATAATGTTAAAACAAAGTTAAGGGTACTGTAGCTGAATGCACACAGCATTTGCAATAACAGACAACAGAAGGCACAAATAGAGGTAAACAGGTACGATTTAATTGCCATTACGGAGATGCGGTTACAGAGTGACCAGGGCTGGGTACTGAATATTCAGCGATATTAGTCATTTAGGAAGGATAGGCAGAGGGGAGAAGGAGGTGGGTAGTACTGTTAATAAGAAATGGGATCAGTACCTAAGTGATAGAGGATCTGAGATCGAAGGAGCAAGATGTAGAATCAATTTGGGTGGAGCTAAGAAATAGCAAGGGGGAACAAACATTGGCAGCTGCTGTTTATAGGCCAAACAGTAGTGGTAATGTTGGGCATGGTATAAATCAGGAAATTAGAGCTGCATGCAGCATGGACAATACAGTAATAATGGGCGTTTTCAACTTACATATTGATTGGGTAATTCTAATTAGCACTAATGTTGTGGAGGATTAAGTCCTGGAGTGTGTACAAGATGGGTTTCTGGAGCAGTATATTGAAGAACCAACTATGGACTGGGCTAGTTTAGATTTAGTATTATGTAATGAGAAAGGGCTAATTAATAACCTTGCTGTAAAGGAGCCATTTAGGAAATAGCGACCACAACATAATAGAATTTTACATGAAGTTTGAAAGAGATAAAAATCATTCTGAAACTAGAGTCTTAAATCTGAACAAAGGAAACTTTGAAGGTACGAAGGGCAAGTTGGCTATGGTGGATTGGGAAAATACATTAAAAGATTTGACGGAAGAGAGGCAATGGCTAATATTTATAGAGGCATTACACTGTTTACAACAAATATACATTCCTCTAAAACACAAAAACCTAACAGGAAATGTGAATCAACCATGGCTAACAAAAGAAGTTAAAGATTGTATCAGATCAAAGGAAATGGCTTATAAGGTCACCAGAAAAAGTGGCAAGGCCGAGGATTGGGAGCAATTTAGAATCCAAAGGAAGACCAAGAAACTGATAAAGAAAGGGAAAAGAGATCATGAATGCAAACTAGTTAGAAACATAAACATAACCGGTGAGCCTTACGTCACCGGTGGGAAAGTTATTGGAAGGGATTCTGAGAGACAGGGTTTATATGCATTTGGAAAGGCAAGGTCTGATTAGGGATAGTCAGCATGGCTTTGTGCGTGGGAAATCATGTCTCATGAATTTGATTGAGTTTTTTGAGGAGGTGACCAAGAGGATTGATGAGGGCAGGGCGATGAACTTTGTCTACATGGACTTTAGCAAGGCCTTTGACAAGGTCCCGCATGGTACGCTGGTCCGGAAGGTTCGAACGTATGGGATCCAGGGTGAGCTAGCCAATTGGATACAAAATTGGAATTGGAAGTGGAGGGCTGTTTTTCAGATTGGAGGCCAGTGACCAGTGGTGTGCCGCAGGGATTGGTGCTGGGCCCTCTGTTGTTTGTCATATATATTAATGACTCGGATGTGAATGTAGGGGGCATGATTTGTAAGTTTGCAGATCACACCAAAATTGGTGGTATAGTGGACAGTGAAGAAGGTTGTCTAAGGTTACAACAGGATATAGATCAACTGGGAAAGTGGGCAAGGAAGTGGCAAATGGAATTTAACGAAGACAAGTGCGAGGTGATGCATTTTGGGAAGTTAAACCAGGGCAGGACATATTCAGTGAATGACAGGACCCTAGGGAGTGTTGTTGAGCAGAGAGACCTTGGGGTGCAAGTACAGTTCCCTGAAAGTGGCAACACAGGTAGACAGGGTGGTGAAGAAGGCGTATGGCATGCTTGCCTTCATCGGCCGAGGCATTGAGTAGAAGAGTTGGGACGTCATGTTACAGCTGTACATAACGTTGGTTAGGCCGCAATTGGAGTACTGTGTGCAGTCTGGTCACCGCACTACAGGAAAGATGTGATTAAGCTAGAGAGGGTGCAGAAAAGATTCACAAGGATGTTGCCTGGTTTGCAGGGCTTGAGTTATAAAGAAAGATTGGATAGGCTGGGTCTGTTATCCCCGGAGCGAAGGAGGCTGAAAGGGGACATGATAGAGGTATATAAAATTATGAGAGACATTGATAGGGTAGATAGCCAGAGTCTGGTAGGGGTGACTAAAACTAGAGGGCACAGATTTAAGGTGAGAGGGAGGAGGTTTAAACGAGATCAAAGGGGTAAATTTTTCACACAAAGAATAATGGGTATCTGGAATGAGCTGCCAGAGGAGATGGTAGAGGCAGGAACAGTAGCGACATTTAAGAGACATCTGGACAGGTACTTGAATGAGAAAGGCATAGAGGGATATGGAATTAATGCAGGCAGGTGGGATTAGTATAGACAGGCATTATGGTGAGCATGGATGTGGTGGGCCGAAGGGCCTGTTTCTATGCTGTACGACTCTATGACTCTATAAAGGCGGACTGTAAAAGTATGTGAAAGATATGTGAAAAGGAAAAGATTAGCAAGGATGAATATGGGTCCACTGCAGGCAGAGACAGGAGAATTTGTGATGGAGAATGAGGAAATGGCGGAAAGACAAAACAATTACTTTGTGTCTGTCTTGACAGGAAGATGCACAAAATCTCCAAGAAATACAAGGGAACCAAGGGACTTGTAAAAATGAGGAACTGAAAGAAATTAGTATCAATAAAGAGTACTCGAAAGATTAACTATATTGAAAGTTGATAAATCTCCTGGATCAGATTCCTGGTGCTAGGGTCAAGGATGTCTTGGAGTAGCTGCAGGACATTCTGAAAGGGGAGGATGAGCAGCCAGAGGTCGTGGTCCATATTGGTACTAATGACATTGGCAGGAAGAGAGATGAGGTTCTGCAAAGTGAATATAGGGAGTTAGGCAGAAGGTTAAAAAGCAGGAGCTCTAGGGTTGTAATCTCAGGATTACTCCCTGTGCCATGTGCTAGTGAGGGTAGGAATAGGAGGATAAGGCAAATGAATGCGTGGCTGAAGAGCTGGTGTAGGCAAGAGGGCTTCAGCCACTTGGATCATTGGGATCTCTTCTGGTGCAGAAGTGACCTGTACAAGAGGGACAGGTTGCATCTGAACTGGAAGGGGACCGATATCCCTGCGGGGAGGTTTGCTAGTAATACTCAGGAGGGTTTAAACTAGTCTTGCAGGAGGGTGGGACCCAAAGTAGTCGTCTCTCCGATGAGATAGTTGAGACAAATGTAGAGGTTAAAGCAAGCAAGTCCAGTAGGCAGGCAGGGTGGGGTAGGACAGGGAGCTTGGAAGGTCTGGTAGGCTAAACTGCATTTACTTTAATGCAAGAAGCCTTACAGGTAAGGCAGATGAACTCAGAGCATGGATCGGTACGTGGGATTGTGATATTATAGCTATTACGGAAACGTGGTTGAGGGATGGGCAGGACTGGCAGCTCAATGTTCCTGGGTACTGGCGTGACAGAGTTGGAGGTAAGAGAGGTGGGGGAGTTGCACTATTGATTAGGGAGGACATCACGGCAGTACTTACAGAGGATATCCCGGGGGGAACGTCCAGCGAGGCCATATGGGTAGAACTTAGAAATAAGAAAGGGGTGATCACTTTGATGGGATTATATTATAAGCCCCCCCAATAGTCAGAGGGAAATGGAGGAGCATATATTTAGGGAAATCACAGATAGGTGCAGGAATTATAGGATTGTAATAGTAAGTGATTTTAACTTCCCCAATATTGACTGGGACTGCCTTAGTGCTAAGGGATCAGATGGGGAAGAATTTGTTAAGTGTGTCCAGGATAGTTTTCTGAAGCAGTAAGTGGATGGCCATACTCGAGAAGGGGCTACACTCGACCTCCTCTTGGGAAATGAGGCTGGGCAGGTGGTTATGTGTCAGTGGGACCAGTGACCATAACTCTATTAGCTTCAAGATAGTTATGGAGAAGGATAGCACTGGTCCTCAGGTTGAAGTCCTAAATTGGGGGACGGCTAATTTCAATGGCATCATACAGGAACTCTCAAAAGTTGATTGGGAGAGGCTGTTTACAGGTAAAGGGATGTCTGGCAAGTGGGAGGCTTTTAAAAGTGAGTTAGGAAGAGTTCAGGGCCGGCATGTTTCTATTAGATGGAAGGGCAAGGCTGGCAAGTTTAGGGAACCTTGGTTGACGAGGGATATTGAGGGTCTGGTCAGGACAAAGAAGGAGGCATATGTCAGATATAGGCAGCTGGGATCAAGCGAGTCCCTCGAGGAGTATAGGGGATGTAGGACGACACTTAAGAGGGAAATTAGGAGGGCAAAAAGGGGCCATGAGATTTCCCTGGCAGATAAGATAAAGGAGAATCCTAAAAGATTCTATAAGTATGCTAAGAGTAAAAGGGTAGCTAGGGAGAGAGTAGGTCCCCTTAAAGATCAGTGTGGTAATCTATGTGTGGAGCCACGGGAAATGGGCGAGGTCTTAAATGAATACTTCTCGTCTGTATTTACTGTGGAGAAGGTCATGGATGCTAGTGAGTTCAAGGGATGGAACAGCAATATCCTGGAGCATATCAACATTGCAAAGGAGGAGGTGATGGAGGCTTTGAACTGCATTAAGGTGGATAAATCCCCAGGGCCTGACCAGGTGTATCCTAGGATGCTATGGGAAGCAAGGGAGGAGATTGCTGGGACCCTGGCAGAGATTTTTGTACTATCGTTAGCCACGGGTGCAGTACCGGAAGACTGGAGGATAGCTAATGTTGTGCCTTTATTTAAGAAGGGCAGCAGGGATAAGCCAGGGAACTATCGGCTGGTGAGCCTTACATCAGTGGTGGGAAAGTAATTGGAAGGGATTCTGAGAGACAGGATTTATGTGCATTTGGAAAGGCAAAGTCTGATTAGGGATCGTCAGCATGGCTTTGTGTGTGGGAAATCATGTCTCACAAATTTGATTGAGTTTTTTGAGGAGGTGACCAAGAGGATTGACGAGGGCAGAGCGATCAACGTTGTCTACATGGACTTTAGCAAGGCCTTTGACAAGGTCCCGCATGGTACGCTGGTCCGGAAGGTTCGAACACATGGGATCCAGGGTGAGCTAGCCAATTGGATACAAAATTGGCTTGGTGATAGCAGGCGTGGAGTGGAGGGCTGTTTTTCAGATTGGAGGCCGGTGACCAGTGGTGTGCCGCAGGGATCAGTGCTGGGCCCTCTGTTGTTTGTCATATATAATAATGACTTGGATGTGAATGTAGGGGGCATAATTAGTAAGTTTGCAGTTTACACCAAAATTGGTGGTATCGTGGACAGTGAAGAAGGTTGTCTAAGGTTACAACAGGATATAGATCAACTGGGAAAGTGGGCAAGGAATTGGCAAATGGAATTTAACGCAGACAACTGCGAAGTGATGCATTTTGGGAAGTTAAACCAGGGCAGGTCATATAAAGTGAATGACAGGGCCCTGGGGTGTGTTGTTGAGCAGAGAGACCTTGGGGTGCAAGTACATAGTTCCCTGAAAGTGGCAATACAGGCTGACAGGGTGGTGAAGGCGGCGTATGGCATGCTTGCCTTCATCAGCCAAGGCATTGAGTAGAAGAGTTGGGACGTCATGTTACAGCTGTACATAATGTTGGTTAGGCCGCAATTGGAGTATTGTGTGCAATTCTGGTCGCCGCACTACAGGAAAGATGTGATTAAGCTAGAGAGGGTGCAGAAAAGATTCACAAGGATGTTGCCTGGTTTGGAGGGCTTGAGTTATAAAGAGAGATTGGATAGACTGGGTCTGTTTTCCCTGGAGCGAAGGAGGCTGAGAGGGGACATGATAGAGGTATATAAAATTATGAGAGGCATAGATAGGGTAGATAGCCAGAGTCTGTTTCCCATGGTAGGCGTGACTAAAACTAGAGGGCATAGATTTAAGGTGAGAGGGAGGAGGTTTAAAAGGGATCAAAGGGGTAAATTTTTCACACAAAGAATAATGGGTATCTGGAATGAGCTGCCAGAGGAGGTGGTGGAGGCAGGAACAGTAGCAACATTTAAGAGACATCGGGACAGGTACTTGAATGAGAAAGGCAGAGAGGAATATGGAATTAATGCAGGCAGGTGGGATTAGTATAGACATGCATTATGGTCGGCATGGATGCGGTGGGCCGAAGGGCCTGTTTCTATGCTGTACGACTCTAGGAGATGAGCTCCATCCCAGAATACTGAAGGAGGTGGCTATGGAGATAATGGATGCATTTGGTGGTCATCTTTCAAGATTCTATAGATTCTGGAATGGTTCCTGCCAGCTGGAAAGTAGCAAATGTAACCCCACTATTTAAGAAGGGAGCGAGAGAGAAAACGGAATCTACAGACCTGTTAGTTTGACATCAGTAGTAGGGAAAATGTTCGAATTGATTATAAGGGATGAGATAACTGGACACTTGGAAAATAATGATATGATGTTCAATATTCAGTCCGTTAACACCTAATCTGTACTCATGCTTTGTCTTTCAACACACCATTAACATATTGTTTGCCTTTGCTCCATGACCTTTTGGTTAGTTATGTGGCCTTGTCCAATCTACACCTTCTCCTTTGTTATCCCTTGCCCCACCCCCACCTCACTTGCTTATAACCTGTGACTTTTCTAATATTTGTCAGTTCCGAAGAAGGGGCACTGACCCGAAACGTTAACTCTGCTTCTCTTTTCACAGATGCTGCCAGACCTGCTGAGTGGTTCCAGCATTTCTTGTTTTTATTATGGATTTATTCATGTTTGACAAACCTGTTGGGAGTTTTTTTGAGGATGTCAACAAAGAACAAAGAACAGTACAGCACAGGAACAGGCCATTCGGCCCTCCAAGCCTGAGCCGATCTTGATGCCTGCCTAAACTAAAGCCTTCTGCACTTCCGGGGTCCGTATCCCTCTATTCCCATCCTATTGATGTATTTGTCAAGATGCCTCTTAAACGTCTCTATGGTACTTGCTTCCACCACCTCCCCCGGCAACAAGTTCCAGGCACTCACCACCCTCTGTGTAAAGAACTTGCCTCGCACATCCCCTCTAAACGTTGCCCCTCTCACCTTGTAGCATGTCACTTGTCGCATAGATAAAGGAGACCCAGTGGATGTGGTGCACTCAGATTTTCTGAAGGCTTTTGATAAGGTCCCATACAGGAGGTTAGTAAACCAAATTAGAGCACATGGGATTGGGGGTAATATACTGCTATGGATTGAGAATTGGTTAACAGACAGAAAGCAGAGAGTAGGAATAAATGGGTTATTCTCAGGACGGCAAGCTGTGACTAGTGGGGTACCACAAGGATCAGTGCTTGGAATCAGTCTATATAAATGATTTGGATGTGGGGACCAAATGTAGTATTTCC